>NW_028160460.1:575592-583092 GCF_964263955.1 Coregonus lavaretus | reverse complement strand
TCAGAGGTGGGCTGGTACTCCTCCGCGAACCCGTCCCAGAGGTACCGCCGCAGGATTGAAGTCTTGCCCACCCGGGGCGCACCCAGAACCACGATGCGCCTGCAGTTCTGCGGCTTAGTGGAGCTCAGCGGGTCCTGCCGAGAGTCCTGGCCGAACCTCGGGTCGTCCTCGCCGAGCTGACGGAGCCGGATTTGACCCTGGAGAACCAGAGCAGAGAGCTGGTCCAGTGGGGACCTCTTGCAGGAGTGGCCGTCGGATGGAGGTGGAAGCCAGCTAGCTGTGCTTGGGGACCGCACCACCCTCCCCTTCTTTTCCTGGTGCTTCCACTGAGACGTGGCCATTTTGAGGTGCTGGGTCGCGTTTTTGTATGCCAGCAGGACCTTGGAGGAGCCGAGGCACAGGGCTCTGGTCCCGGGGAATTGAGAAGGTTCAGCCCGCTGATGGGCGACGGGCATGGTGGTTGTGGTGGTCGGTGAGCTAGTGGAGGGGTTACCTTTCACCTCCATAATGTTGTCTCTCTTGAGTTTCATGTGAAATGTAGCCTATAATAGCATGTAAGGCAGTGTGGATGTCTGGATGGATCCCGTAATGTTACAACCTTTGAGGTTTGGACACTACATGCGGTCCTCGTGACACCTGTGGGTTTGCGCACCGTCTAGTCTGGGTGGTACAGAAACAGATGTCGTTTGGTGGTGTTTTTATACGGATGCATGCGCCTGGCTCGTTCGCGTCACGCAGCAGGGGTTATCTGCTCGTCTTTCCCAACAGCTAGTTGCCAGAGCTGCTGATTGACAGAAGCGGAGAGATTGTTATGTTCTCCGTGAGAACACCACGTTTTCGCTAATTCTGGAACAATGGAAGCCGCCAGTTCTATTGCAAAGTGCTCGGCCAAGACAAGCACTCTGGGGGGTTTTGCGCACGTTGTGGTGTTTGGATAAATTAAGGCTATGGGAGATTTTGATGATCTGGTGTTTCTAATTCAACATCAACATACAAAGAAGGCATACATATTTTTTTTACCAACTGCTGGTACACCGTGACACATCTGGCCCATAGCCTAAAATATACCAAATATTTTTTTTTGTATGAGCAAAAATAAACCTAGGCCTACTCATTATTGGCCAGATCTATGTCATTTTCTTTCCTTTTCATTTAAATATTGTGATGAAATAGTCCAACAATAAAGGCCTAATCTATTGAGGAACAAAACATGAGAGCACCATCAACATGTGTGTGTATATATATATATATATATATATACAGTACCAGTCCAAAGTTTTGACACACCTACTCATTCCAGGGTTTTTCTTTATTTTTAGTATTTTCTACATTGTAGAATAATAGTGAAGACATCAAAACTCTGAAATAACACATATGGAATCATGCAGAAACCAAAAAAGTGTTAAACAAATCAAAATTTATTTTACATTTGAGATTCTTCAAATAGCCACCCTTGGCCTTGATGACAGCTTTGCACACTCTTGGCATTCTCTTAACCAGCTTCACCTGGAATGCTTTTCCAACAGTCTTGAAGGAGTTCCCACATATGCTGAGCACTGTTGGCTGCTTTTCCTTCACTCTGCGGTCCAACACATCCCACACCATCTCCATTGGGTTGAGGTCGGGGGATTGTGGAGGCCAGGTCATCTGATGCAGCACTCCATCACTCTCCTTCTTGGTAAAATAGCCCTTACACAGCCTGGATGTGTGTTGGGTCATTGTCCTGTTGAAAAACAAATGATAGTCCCACAAAGCCCAAACTAGATGGGATGGCGTATCGCTGCAGAATGCTGTGGTAGCCATGCTGGTTAAGTGTGCCTTGAATTCTAAATAAATCACAGACAGTGTCACCAGAAAAGCACCCCCACACCATCACACCTCCTTCTCCATGCTTTACGGTGGGAACTACACCGTGTCTCACAAAGACATGGCGGTTGGAACCAAAAATATTATGGACTTGGTCTTTTACCAAATAGGACTATCTTCTGTATACCCCCCTATCTTGTCACAACACAACTGATTGGCTCAAACGCATTAAGAAGGAAATCAATTCCACAAATTAACTTTTAAGAAGGCACACCTGTTAATTGAAATGCATTCCAGGTGACTACCTCATGAAGCTGGTTGAGAGAATGCCAAGAGTGTGCAAAACTGTCATCAAGGCAAAGGGTGGCTACTTTGAAGAATCTCAAATATTAAAATATATTTTGATATGTTTAACACTTTTTTGGTTACTACATGATTCCATATCTGTTATTTCATAGTTTTGATGTCTTCACTATTATTCTACAATGTAGAAAATAGTAAAAATAAAGAAAAACCCTTGAATGAGTAGGTGTGTCCAAACTTTTGACTGGTACTATATATATATATATATATATATATATATATATACACGAGCATCACCAAGTGCCATAGTTGCAATTTTATAAAAAATATTATTTGTTACTTTATGCTGCCTACTGCCTAAAATTAGGCTTGTTAATTTTTTCTACGAGGGAAATTCTCATCCGGCGCTGTTGGATTTGACTGTTGTCCGACAGAAAGACAGCATCCCTTTAACTGCAACCAAGCGTCCGTTGCCATGGGTACAGCGAGGCAGCAGAGAGAAAGGGGCACGAGTGTCAAGGCTAGATAGGTGCTAGCTATCAAAAGTTTACTCAACGACGAAGTTGCTTTAGTATACATTTTATAAATCTCACTATTTAGGGACAATTGTAACTTTCTTGTTTCCCTGTGTGACTATAGCTAAAACGACTTGCTCAGCTGCCGAGTTGACTAGCTAGCTAGGCTACAACTAACTACCTTAGCTAGCCTGAGCTAAGCATTGAAATGGCAAGTCTGAGCAAATCCACTGCTGGCAAAACTCCCAAAAAGGAGGCGAGACCCCGGACCCCGCCAGGTATGTAGAATATAGCTCGCTAACCTAGCTGTTATACTATTAGCTAGCTAACTAATCACATACACACCTAACATTATCCTCCTGATATGGGTGAGAAGAATGTAGCAGGGCAGGTAGATGGTCATGACTCAGATCGTTGTAACTATTCCCCATGTCGTTGCTGTAAATAAGAATTTGTTCTCAAGTCAACTTACCTGGTAAAATAAGGGATAAATAAAAAATAAAAGAGAGAGAGAGGAAGAAGAGAGATAGGAAGAAGACCACCAAGGACACAGTGACATCTAATTTCCTGTATTTACTTTGTGAAAGAGACATTGGAGGCATAGGGGTGTATTTGTTTACGTGGGGCTCTGGTGTTGTGTGTGTGTGCATACAGTGGCTTGCAAAAGTATTCACCCCCCTTGGCATTTTTCCTATTTTGTTGCCTTTCAACCTGGAATTAAAATATATTTTTTGGGGGGTTTGTATCATTTGATTTACACAACATGCCTACCACTTTGAAGATGCAAAATATTTTTAATTGTGAAACAAACAAGAAATAAGACAAGAAAACTGAAAACTTTAGCGTGCAAAACTATTCACCCCCCCAAAGTCAATACTTTGTAGAGCCACCTTTTGCAGCAATTACAGCTGCAAATCTCTTGGGGTATGTCTCTATAAGCTTGGCACATCTAGCCACTGGGATTTTTGCCCATTCTTCAAGGCAAAACTGCTCCAGCTCCTTCAAGTTGGATGGGTTCCGCTGGTGTACAGCAATCTTTAAGTCATACCACAGATTCTCAATTGGATTGAGGTCTGGGCTTTGACTAGGCCATTCCAAGACGTTTGAATGTTTCCCCTTAAACCACTCAAGTGTTTGCTTTAGTAGTATGCTTAGGGTCATTGTCCTGCTGGAAGGTGAACCTCCGTCCCAGTCTGCAATCTCTGGAAGACTGAAACAGGTTTCCATCAAGAATTTCCCTGTATTTAGCGCCATCCATCATTCCTTCAATTCTGACCGGTTTCCCAGTCCCTGCCGATGAAAAACATCCCCACAGCATGATGCTGCCACCACCATGCTTCACTCTGGGGATGGTGTTCTCGGGGTGATGAGAGGTGTTGGGTTTGCGCCAGACATAGCGTTTTCCTTGATGGCCAAAAAGCTAAATTTTAGTCTCATCTGACCAGAGTACCTCCTTCCATATGTTTGGGGAGTCTCCCACATGCCTTTTGGCGAACACCAAACGTGTTTGCTTATTTTGTTCTTTAAGCAACAGCTTTTTTCTGGCCACTCTTCCGTAATGCCCAGCTCTGTGGAGTGTACGGCTTAAAGTGGTCCTATGGACAAATACTCCAATCTCCGCTGTGGAGGTTTGCAGCTCCTTCAGGGTTATCTTTGGTCTCTTTGTTGCCTCTCTGATTAATGCCCTCCTTGCCTGGTCTGTGAGTTTTGGTGGGCGGCCCTCTCTTGGCAGGTTTGTTGTGGTGCCATATTCTTTCCATTTTTGAATAATGGATTCAATGGTGCTCCGTGGGATGTTCAAAGTTTCTGAGATTTTTTTATAACCCAACCCTGATCTGTACTTCCCACAACTTTGTCCCTGACCTGTTTGGAGAGCTCCTTGGTCTTCATGGTGCCGCTTGCTTGCTGGTGCCCCTTGCTTAGTGGTGTTGCAGACTCTGGGGCCTTTCAGAACAGGTGTATATAAACTGAGATCATGTGACACTTAGATTGCACACAGGTGGACTTTTTAACTAATTATGTGACTTCTGAAGGTAATTGGTTGCACCAGATCTTATTTAGAGGCTTCATAGCAAAGGGGGCGAATACATATGCACTCACCATATGCACTCACCACTCAATAACTTTTCCGTTATTTTTTTGTTGTGGAATTTATTGAAACAAGCAATTTTTTTCATTTCACTTCACCAATTTGGACTATTTTGTGTATGTCCATTACATGGAATCCAAATAAAAATCCATTTAAATTACAGGTTGTAATGCAACAAAATAGGAAAAACGCCAAGGGGGATGAATACTTTTGCAAGGCACTGTATCTGTGTGTGTGTGTGTGTGTTTGTTTTTGCGTGAACGCTGGTGTGTGTGTGTGCATAAACAGGAAACAGTCACAAAAGAGAGTGCATGTGGAGCCTCAGTGTCCCCGTTCCCTTCCATTGTGTGCCAAGGTCACCCAGTATGAGGGATGAGACTCCTGCAGCTTTTATTTGATCACATCTAAGGCCTTCTCTTATTCTCTGCAAGGTGCTACTCTCATCTGACACATAATGTACTGAGCCTCAGAACAGGTGGCAGGGTGGGGGGGAGAAAAGGTAGAAAAGGATAGAAAAGCAAAAGATGAGCGGTGGGTTGTGTGGTGGTCATGGTAACCAGGGACAGACTCAAAAGATAAGCGGTGGGTTGTGTGGTCGTCATGGTAACCAGGGACAGACTCAAAAGATGAGCGGTGGGTTGTGTGGTGGTCATGGTAACCAGGGACAGCCTCAAAAGATGAGCGGTGGGCTGTGTGGTGGTCATGGTAACCAGGAACAGACTATGTTGCAATTGGAGCGCTGAGGACGAACATAATTGCATAACTTTGTGTGTGTGTCTGTGTGTAGGGTGTGTGTGTGTGTAGTGTGTAGTGTGTAGTGTGTGTGTGTGTGTGTATGAATATTCTGCTCCATTCTTTCTCTCATGGTCAGGAGGTCAGTGAGTGATGTAACAATAGCCCTGCTAGCAGCAAATCATCGTCTACGTTCAGATGTAGCCTGGAGTAAAGTCTGATGCTGTTGGTTCAGTAGGAGGCTGTGTGTGTCGTCACTGGGAACATGTGCTTTTCCCCATATGAGTGCAAGCCAAAACAAATACATTCAGAGATGGGAAAAATTGGTATATTATTCAGTATTTGTGATTGGAATGGAATTTGGATTGTCATGGAACAGTTTCTCCTCTCCTCTCCTCTCCTCTCCTCTCCTCTCCTCTCCTCTCCTCTCCTCTCCAGAGAAGAAACGTCTGAAAGTGTCAGAGGATTTCTCATCATGTCTGAGTGAAGAGCAGCCTCAGAGCCCCACTCTTAAAGGAGAGGACATCCAGGCCCTGGCCATCAGACCTGAGGACCTGGAGAAGGTGTGTGTGCGCATGTGTACATAATGTGTGTGTGTATGTGTGTATGTGTATGTGTGTATGTGTGTATGTGTATGTGTATGTGTGTATGTGTGTATGTGTGTGTGTGTGTGTGCATGTGTGTGTGTGTGTGTGTGTGTGTGCATGTGTGCATAATATGTGTGCCGGGGGAGCAGTTGACGTTGGAGATTAACTGCCTTGCTCAAGGCAGAACGGTTGATTTTTCCACCTTGCGGTTCGAATAAGCAACCTTTCAGTTACTGTCCCAACGCTCTAACCGCTAGGTCACCTGCTGCCCTTGTGTGTGTGTGTCTGTGTGTGTGTCTGTGTGTGTGTGTGTGTGTGTGTATGTACAAAGTTGCGGGTGCCCCAGCCCCCTAAAGAACCCCAGAAGCCTGCAGCAGTGACCCGGGTGCTGGTGCGTAAGACACACCCACCTGATGACATCAGGAAGGGGGTGAAGGTAGCGGTGGCCCGCCCCCTGACCCAGGACACCACCACACAGCCACTGGACTACGCAGGTGAGCTGACTACAGTGCCCCTTCTGGCCAGAGGTAGGAATTGCAGGTTGGGCGTATCGCAGTTGTGGTCACCAATCCTAGTCCTGGAGAGCTACCTGGGCATGTGGGATTCTCAAGCCCGTGATTAGTTCAATCAGGTGTGTTTTAGAGATGGGCTGGTGCAAAACCCTGCAACACGCTGTAGCCATCCAGGACCAGGTTTCTGTGACCAGTGGTGTAGACAAACAAGGGGAAAGGGGCTGAGAAACGGATGTAGAAAATCCACTTGACATTTATATTCATGTAACCTAGACAGTTATCATTACTCCTCATGCTGTATAGAACTATTGGTGCTGTCAGTTATTATGTTGTGTGCTCTCCGGTGGAGGCTGCTGAGGGGACGACAGCTCATAATAATGGCTGGAATGGAGTCAATGGAATGGCATCAAACACACCAAAGATGTGGTTTCCATGTTGTTGATGCCATTCCATTGACTCCATTCCAGACATTAATATGAGCCGTTCCTCCCGTCAGCAGCCTCCGCTGGTGCTCTTCAATGTTGTATATCTACCTACTCTCCTGCCTACATAATGGTTTGGTTTTGAATTTGAATAGCGTTTTCTCTAGTTAATGGAGAGGTGATGTTGAAGTGATGTTGTGGTGTGGTTTTGTCAGGACCAGGGGGACCTCGCTTCGACGCCCAGGGGATGGTCCTCCCCCACAGCATTCTGGGTAGTCTGGAGGACTTCAGGACAGAGATGCAGGCCAGGGGAGAGACTGAGGTGAGAGAAGATACCATTATTGAAAATTCCTTCTAACAAAAATGATGATTTTGGTTATAATGCTCTTCATTCAATGTAACAATGACAATGTTTCTCTCTCTACCCTCTTATCTGTCTGTCTGTCTGTCTGTCTGTCTGTCTGTCTGTCTGTCTGTCTGTCTGTCTGTCTGTCTGTCTGTCTGTCTGTCTGTCTGTCTATCTATCAATCAACA
>NW_028160460.1:570000-575392 GCF_964263955.1 Coregonus lavaretus | reverse complement strand
CTGGTTACCATGATGACCACACAACCCACCGCTTATCTTTTGAGTCTGTTCCTGGTTACCATGACCACCACACAACCCACCGCTCATCTTTTGCTTTTCTATCCTTTTCTACCTTTTCTCCCCCCACCCTGCCACCTGTTCTGAGGCTCAGTACATTATGTGTCAGATGAGAGTAGCACATTGCAGAGAATAAGAGAAGGCCTTAGATGTGATCAAATAAAAGCTGCAGGAGTCTCCTCCCTCATACTGGGTGACCTTGGCACACAATGGAAGGGAACGGGGACACTGAGGCTCCACATGCACTCTCTTTTGTGACTGTTTCCTGTTTATGCACACACACACACACCAGCGTTCACGCAAAAACAAACACACACACACACAGATACAATGCCTTGCAAAAGTATTCATCCCCCTTGGCGTTTTTACTATTTTGTTGCATTACAACCTGTAATTTAAATGGATTTTTATTTGGATTCCATGTAATGGACATACACAAAATAGTCCAAATTGGTGAAGTGAAATGAAAAAAATTGCTTGTTTCAATAAATTCCACAACAAAAAAATAACGGAAAAGTTATTGAGTGGTGAGTGCATATGGTGAGTGCATATGTATTCGCCCCCTTTGCTATGAAGCCTCTAAATAAGATCTGGTGCAACCAATTACCTTCAGAAGTCACATAATTAGTTAAATAAAGTCCACCTGTGTGCAATCTAAGTGTCACATGATCTCAGTATATATACACCTGTTCTGAAAGGCCCCAGAGTCTGCAACACCACTAAGCAAGGGGCACCAGCAAGCAAGCGGCACCATGAAGACCAAGGAGCTCTCCAAACAGGTCAGGGACAAAGTTGTGGGAAGTACAGATCAGGGTTGGGTTATAAAAAAATATCAGAAACTTTGAACATCCCACGGAGCACCATTGAATCCATTATTCAAAAATTGAAAGAATATGGCACCACAACAAACCTGCCAAGAGAGGGCCGCCCACCAAAACTCACAGACCAGGCAAGGAGGGCATTAATCAGAGAGGCAACAAAGAGACCAAAGATAACCCTGAAGGAGCTGCAAACCTCCACAGCGGAGATTGGAGTATTTGTCCATAGGACCACTTTCAGCCGTACACTCCACAGAGCTGGGCATTACGGAAGAGTGGCCAGAAAAAAGCTGTTGCTTAAAGAACAAAATAAGCAAACACGTTTGGTGTTCGCCAAAAGGCATGTGGGAGACTCCCCAAACATATGGAAGGAGGTACTCTGGTCAGATGAGACTAAAATTGAGCTTTTTGGCCATGAAGGAAAACGCTATGTCTGGCGCAAACCCAACACCTCTCATCACCCCGAGAACACCATCCCCAGAGTGAAGCATGGTGGTGGCAGCATCATGCTGTGGGGATGTTTTTCATCGGCAGGGACTGGGAAACCGGTCAGAATTGAAGGAATGATGGATGGCGCTAAATACAGGGAAATTCTTGATGGAAACCTGTTTCAGTCTTCCAGAGATTGCAGACTGGGACGGAGGTTCACCTTCCAGCAGGACAATGACCCTAAGCATACTACTAAAGCAAACACTTGAGTGGTTTAAGGGGAAACATTCAAACGTCTTGGAATGGCCTAGTCAAAGCCCAGACCTCAATCCAATTGAGAATCTGTGGTATGACTTAAAGATTGCTGTACACCAGCGGAACAAATCCAACTTGAAGGAGCTGGAGCAGTTTTGCCTTGAAGAATGGGCAAAAATCCCAGTGGCTAGATGTGCCAAGCTTATAGAGACATACCCCAAGAGATTTGCAGCTGTAATTGCTGCAAAAGGTGGCTCTACAAAGTATTGACTTTGGGGGGGTGAATAGTTTTGGACGCTAAAGTTTTCAGTTTTCTTGTCTTATTTCTTGTTTGTTTCACAATTAAAAATATTTTGCATCTTCAAAGTGGTAGGCATGTTGTGTAAATCAAATGATACAACCCCCCCCAAAAATCGATTTTAATTCCAGGTTGTAAGGCAACAAAATAGGAAAAATGCCAAGGGGGGGGGGGGGGTGAATACTTTTGCAAGCCACTGTATGCACACACACACACAACACCAGAGCCCCACGTAAACAAATACACCCCTATGCCTCCAATGTCGCTTTCACAAAGTAAATACAGGAAATTAGATGTCACTGTGTCCTTGGTGGTCGTCTTCCTATCTCTCTTCTTCCTCTCTCTCTCTCTCTCTCTCTCTCTTATTTTGTATTTATCCCTTATTTTACCAGGTAAGTTGACTTGAGAACAAATTCTCATTTACAGCAATGACATGGGGAATAGTTCCAACGACCTGAGTCATAACCATCTACCTGCCCTGCTACATTCTTCTCACCCATATCAGGAGGATAATGTTAGGTGTGTATGTGATTAGTTAGCTAGCTAATAGTATAACAGCTATGTTAGCGAGCTATATTCTACATACCTGGCGGGGTCCGGGGTCTCGCCTCCTTTTTGGGAGTTTTGCCAGCAGTGGATTTGCTCAGACTTGCCATTTCAATGCTTAGCTCAGGCTAGCTAAGGTAGTTAGTTGTAGCCTAGCTAGCTAGTCAACTCGGCAGCTGAGCAAGTCGTTTTAGCTATAGTCACACAGGGAAACAAGAAAGTTACAATTGTCCCTAAATAGTGACATTTATAAAATGTATACAAAAGCAACTTCGTCGTTGAGTAAACTTTTGATAGCTAGCACCT
Source organism: Coregonus lavaretus (assembly GCF_964263955.1). Taxonomy (NCBI): domain Eukaryota; kingdom Metazoa; phylum Chordata; class Actinopteri; order Salmoniformes; family Salmonidae; genus Coregonus; species Coregonus lavaretus. Next base: position 572,683 of record NW_028160460.1, on the reverse strand, counting down.
ATCTAGCCTTGACACTCGTGCCCCTTTCTCTCTGCTGCCTCGCTGTACCCATGGCAACGGACGCTTGGTTGCAGTTAAAGGGATGCTGACTTTCTGTCGGACAACAGTCAAATCCAACAGCGCCGAATGAGAATTTCCCTCGTAGAAAAAAAAAACAAGCCTAATTTTAGGCAGTAGGCAGCATAAAGTAACAAATAATATTTTTTATAAAATTGCAACTATGGCACTTTGGTGATGCTCATATATATATATACACTGCTCAAAAAAATCCTAGATACAATAATCCTAGATCTGAATGAATGACATACTCTTATTAAATACTTTTTTCTTTACATAGTTGAATGTGCTGACAACAAAATCACACAAAAATTATCAATGGAAATCAAATGTATCAACCCATGGAGGTCTGGATTTGGAGTCACCCTCAAAATTAAAGTGTAAAACCACACTACAGGCTGATCCAACTTTGATATAATGTCCTTAAAACAAGTCAAAATGAGGCTCAGTAGTGTGTGTGGCCTCCGCGTGCCTGTATGACCTCCCTACAACGCATGGGCATGCTCCTGATGAGGTGGGGGATGGTCTCCTGAGGGATCTCCTCCCAGACCTGGACTAAAGCATCCGCCAACTCCTGGACAGTCTGTGGTGCAACGTGGCGTTGGTGGATGGAGCGAGACATGATGTCCCAGATGTGCTCAATTGGATTCAGGTCTGGGGAACGGGCGGTCCATAGCATCAATGCCTTCCTCTTGCAGGAACTGCTGACACACTCCAGCCACATGAGGTCTAGCATTGTCTTGCATTAGGAGGAACCCAGGGCCAACCGCACCAGCATATGGTCTCACAAGGGGTCTGAGGATCTCATCTCGGTACCTAATGGCAGTCAGGCTACCTCTGGTGAGCACATGGAGGGCTGTGCGGCCCCCCAAAGAAATGCCACCCCACACCATGACTGACCCACTGCCAAACCGGTCATGCTGGAGGATGTTGCAGGCAGCAGAACGTTCTCCACGGCGTCTCCAGACTCTGTCACGTCTGTCACATGTGCTCAGTGTGAACCTGCTTTCATCTGTGAAGAGCACAGTGCGCTAGTGGCGAATTTGCCAATCTTGGTGTTCTCTGGCAAATGCCAAACGTCCTGCACGGTGTTGGGCTGTAAGCACAACCCCCACCTGTGGACGTCGGGCCCTCATACCACCCTCATGGAGTCTGTTTCTGACTGTTTGAGCAGACACATGCACATTTGTGGCCTGCTGGAGGTCATTTTGCAGGGCTCTGGCAGTGCTCCTCCTGCTCCTCCTTGCACAAAGGCGGAGGTAGCAGTCCTGCTGCTGGGTTGTTGCCCTCCTACGGCCTCCTCCACGTCTCCTGATGTACTGGCCTGTCTCCTGGTAGCGCCTCCATGCTCTGGACACTACGCTGACAGACACAGCAAACCTTCTTGCCACAGCTCGCATTGATGTGCCATCCTGGATGAGCTGCACTACCTGAGCCACTTGTGTGGGTTGTAGACTCCGTCTCATGCTACCACTAGAGTGAAAGCGCTGCCAGCATTCAAAAGTGACCAAAACATCAGCCAGGAAGCATAGGAACTGAGAAGTGGTCTGTGGTCACCACCTGCAAAACCAGTCCTTTATTGGGGGTGTCTTGCTAATTGCCTATAATTTCCACCTGTTGTCTATTCCATTTGCACAACAGCATGTTAAATGTATTGTCAATCAGTGTTGCTTCCTAAGTGGACAGTTTGATTTCACAGAAGTGTGATTGACTTGGAGTTACATTGTGTTGTTTAAGTGTTCCCTGTATTTCTTTGAGCAGTGTATATATATACAGTACCAGTCAAAAGTTTGGACACACCTACTCATTCAAGGGTTTTTCTTTATTTTTACTATTTTCTACATTGTAGAATATATATGGAATCATGTAGTAACCAAAAAAAGTGTTAAACATATCAATATATATTTTATATTTGAGATTCTTTGCCTTGATGACAGTTTTGCACACTCTTGGCATTCTCTCAACCAGCTTCATGAGGTAGTCACATGGAATGCATTTCAATTAACAGGTGTGTCTTCATAAAAGTTAATTTGTGGAATTTATTTCCTTCTTAATGCGTTTGAGCCAATCAGTTGTGTTGTGACAAGATAGGGGGGTATACAGAAGATAGTCCTATTTGGTAAAAGGCCAAGTCCATATTATTTTTGGTTCCAACCACCATGTCTTTGTGAGACACGGTGTAGTTCCCACCGTAAAGCATGGAGAAGGAGGTGTGATGGTGTGGGGGTGCTTTTCTGGTGACACTGTCTGTGATTTATTTAGAATTCAAGGCACACTTAACCAGCATGGCTCAATAGATGAGGCCTTTATTGTTGGACTATTTCATCACAATATTTAAATGAAAAGGAAAGAAAATGACATAGATCTGGCCAATAATGAGTAGGCCTAGGTTTATTATTGCTCATACAAAAAAATTATTTGGTATATTTTAGGCTATGGGCCAGATGTGTCACCGTGTACCAGCAGTTGGTAAACAAATATGTATGCCTTCTTTGTATGTTGATGTTGAATTAGAAACACCAGATCATCAAAATCTCCCATAGCCTCAATTTATCCAAACACCACAACGTGCGCAAACCCCCCCAGAGTGCTTGTCTTGGCCGAGCACTTTGCAATAGAACTGGCG